>NC_034188.2:1199224-1204224 GCF_002021735.2 Oncorhynchus kisutch
TCTCTTGGCAGTAGTACTGTAGACTACTTTATCACTGACCTCAACCCAGAGTCTCTCAGAGCGTTCACAGTCAGCCCACTGACACCCCTATCAGACCACAGCAAAATCACAGTCTACTTAAACAGAGCAATACTCAATCATGAGGCATCAAAGCCAAAGGAACTGAGTAACATTAAGAAATGCTATAGATGGAAGGAATGCAGTTTGGAAACCTACCAAAAAACTATTAGGCAACAACAAATTCAATCCCTTTTAGACAATTTCCTGGGTAAAACGTTCCACTGTAATAGTGAAGGTGTAAACTTGGCAGTAGAAAATCTTAACAGTATATTTGACCTCTCAGCTTCCCTATCAAATCTAAAAATCTCAAATAGAAAACCGAAGAAAATTAACAATAATGACAAATGGTTTGATGAAGAATGCAAAAATCTAAGAAAGAAATTGAGAAACCTGTCCAACCAAAAACATAGAGACCCGGAAAACCTGAGTCTACGCCTTCACTATGGTGAATCACTAAAACAATACAGAAATACACTACGGAAAAAGAAGGAACAGCATGTCAGAAATCAGCTCAATGCAATTTGGGAAATTGGAAAACACTAAACAAACAACAACACGAAGAATTATCTATCCAAAATGGAGATGTATGGGTAAACCACTTCTCCAATCTTTTTGGCTCTATAACAAAGAATAAAGAGCAAAAACATATACATGATCAAACACAGATCTTAGAATCAACTATTAAAGACTACCAGAACCCACTGGATTCTCCAACTACATTGAAAGAGTTACAGGACAAAATAAAAACCCTCCAACCCAAAAAGGCCTGTGGTGTTGATGGTATCCTCAATGAAATGATCAAATATACAGACAACAAATTCCAATTGGCTATACTAAAACTCTTTAACATCATACTTAGCTCTGGCATCTTCCCCAATATTTGGAACCAAGGACTGATCACCCCAATCCACAAAAGTGGAGACAAATTTGACCCCAATAACTACCGTGGAATATGTGTCAACAGTAACCTTGGGAAAATCCTCTGCATTATTATTAACAGCAGACTCGTACATTTCCTCAATGAAAACAATGTACTGAGCAAATGTCAAATTGGCTTTTTACCAAATTACCGTACAACAGACCATGTATTCACCCTGCACACCCTAATTGACAACCAAACAAACCAAAACAAAGGCAAAGTCTTCTCATGCTTTGTTGATTTCAAAAAAGCCTTCGACTCAATCTGGCATGAGGGTCTGCTATACAAACTGATGGAAAGTGGTGTTGGGGGTAAAACATACGACATTATAAAATCCATGTACACAAACAACAAGTGTGCGGTTAAAATTGGCAAAAAACACACACATTTCTTCACACAGGGTCGTGGGGTTAGACAGGGATGCAGCTTAAGCCCCACCCTCTTCAACATATATATCAACGAATTGGCACGGGCACTAGAAAAGTCTGCAGCACCCGGCCTCCCCCTGCTAGAATCCGAAGTCAAATGTCTGCTGTTTGCTGATGATCTGGTGCTTCTGTCACCAACCAAGGACGGCCTACAGCAGCACCTAGATCTTATGCACAGATTCTGTCAGACCTGGGCCCTGACAGTAAATCTCAGTAAGACCAAAATAATGGTGTTCCAAAAAAGGTCCAGTCACCAGGACCACAAATACAAATTCCATCTAGACACTGTTGCCCTAGAGCACACAAAAAACTATACATACCTTGGCCTAAACATCAGCACCACAGGTAACTTCCACAAAGCTGTGAACGATCTGAGAGACAAGGCAAGAAGGGCATTCTATGCCATCAAAAGAAACATAAATTTCAACATACCAATTAGGATTTGGCTAAAAATACTTGAATCAGTCATAGAGCCCATTGCCCTTTATGGTTGTGAGGTCTGGGGTCCGCTCACCAACCAAGACTTCACAAAATGGGACAAACACCAAATTGAGACTCTGCACGCAGAATTCTGCAAAAATATCCTCCGTGTACAACGTAGAACACCAAATAATGCATGCAGAGCAGAATTAGGCCGATACCCACTAATTATCAAAATCCAGAAAAGGGCTGCTAAATTCTACAACCACCTAAAAGGAAGCGATTCACAAACCTTCCATAACAAAGCCATCACCTACAGAGAGATGAACCTGAAGAAGAGTCCCCTAAGCAAGCTGGTCCTGGGGCTCTGTTCACAAACACAAACACACACTACAGAGCCCCAGGACAGCAGCACAATTAGACCCAACCAAATCATGAGAAAACAAAAAGATAACTACTTAACACATTGGAAAAAATTAACAAAAAAACAGAGCAAACTAGAATGCTATTTGGCCCTACACAGAGAGTACACAGCGGCAGAATACCTGACCACTGTGACTGACCCAAAATTAAGGAAAGCCTTGACTATGTACAGACTCAGTGAGCATAGCCTTGCTATTGAGAAAGGCCGCCGTAGGCAGACATGACTCTCAAGAGAAGACAGGCTATGTGCTCACTGCCCACAAAATGAGGTGGAAACTGAGCTGCACTTCCTAACCTCCTGCCCAATGTATGACCATATTAGAGAGACATATTTCCCTCAGATTACACAGATCCACAAAGAATTCGAAAACAAATCCAATTTTGAAAAACTCCCATATCTACTGGGTGAAATTCCACAGTGTGCCATCACAGCAGCAAGATTTGTGACCTGTTGCCACGAGAAAAGGGCAACCAGTGAAGAACAAACACCATTGTAAATACAACCCATATTTATGCTTATTTATTTAATCTTGTGTCCTTTAGCCATTTGTACATTGTTAGAACACTGTATATATATATAATATGACATTTGTAATGTCTTTACTGTTTTGAAACTTCTGTATGTGTAATGTTTACTGTTAATTTTTGTTGTTTTTCACTTTATATATTCACTTTGTATGTTGTCTACCTCACTTGCTTTGGCAATGTTAACACATGTTTCCCATGCCAATAAAGCCCTTGAATTGAATTGAATTGAATTGAATTGAATTGAGAGAGACAGAGAGACAGAGAGAGCGAGACAGAGAGAGAGAGAGAGAGAGACAGAGAGAGAGAGACAGAGAGACAGAGAGAGAGAGAGAGAGAGAGAGAGGTTAAAGCCCATAAAAGCATACCAAAGTCTTAAATACTTATTTGCCCCTCTCCATACCTCTGTCTGCTTCTGCCGGAGTCTCAGATGTCTCCGTCTGTCTGGACGGTGGTCTGATGTGTGGATGATGGTCACAGCAGAGGCTCTGTAGGTCAGTATGAAACTGTGGTAGTAGAAGTCTTGGTGATGTGGAGTCCTCAACCTGTGTGATCTCTTATATACGGTCCTGCCAGGAGGGCTGAGCCGCAGGTGGAAACTACAGACGTTAACCATCTAGAATGACAGTACAGGTGAAAGACTGAGCCATGGTGACATTCCCTAGGTCATATTCATCATCATTCAGACACAGTTCATTAGGAGGAAGTACAAACTCTATGAATTTCCCTTCTCATCAGTTGACAGTAATCTGACAGTCTTAAGACACAATAAGGTGTGGAACGTACACAAAGACACTTTGTCCAAAACATACAGCCTACTTTCCTGTAGCTGGTACACAGAGCTGGATTCTGGCTTCTCCTGCTATAGCCCCATCTACTGGTCAGTGGATTTCAGAGCCAGACACTCATCTAAACACACCTCATCACTTCATTATCACACGGTGATGCTTTGGGAGTCTGTGTGAAGTGAACTCAGTGTTGTAAGGGCAACATCCAATGTTGGAAGAAAATGATATTTATTCAAAGAGTAGGCTTCAGTGACTTTCACATTTATAAGGAAGGGTTTTTGATAAATACCAACTCATTGTAGTGTTTCCCATCATCTCAATCTCAATTTATTATCATCTCAATTTATTCTGCTTCCTTCTCTTGAACTTGGTTCTTAGGCGGCGCACCATTTTACAACACCAGACTGCCACATCTAGCAGGGTCAGGTTTAGTATCCATTGGGGTCAGCTGGGGGTGGAAAGGATATGTTTGGGACTTGGGCTTCCAAGTGTCTCTGTACGTTCCACACCTTACAGCGTCTTAAGAATGTCACATGACTGTCACCTGATGAGAGGTGCCTCATGATGAACTCTAGAATGTCACATGACTGTCACCGGATGAGAGGTGCCTCATGATGAACTACAGAATGTCACATGACTGTCACCTGAAGAGAGGTGCCTCATGATGAACTCTAGAATGTCACATGACTGTCACCTGAAGAGAGGTGCCTCATGATGAACTACAGAATGTCACATGACTGTCACCTGATGAGAGGTATAATCGATGTGAAATGGCTAGCTAGTTAGCGGTGGTTCGCGCTAATAGCGTTTCAATCGGTGACATCACTCAGTCTGAGTCCTGACGTTGTTTTGTGGCGCGATGAGCAACGATGCTCCGAGGGAGGTTGTTGTCGATGTGTGTAGAGGGACCCTGTCTGTCACCTGATGAGAGGTGACTCATGATGAACTCTCATATTTTTGTATTTTATTTTACCGTCTTTTAACTAGGCCGGTTGCTAGTCCACCGCTCTAACCACTAGGCCGGTTGCTAGTCCACCGCTCTAACCACTAGGCCGGTTGCTAGTCCACCGCTCTAACCACTAGGCCGGTTGCTAGTCCACCGCTCTAACCACTAGGCCGGTTGCTAGTCCACCGCTCTAACCACTAGGCCTGTTGCTAGTCCACCGCTCTAACCACTAGGCCGGTTGCTAGTCCACCGCTCTAACCACTAGGCCGGTTGCTAGTCCACCGCTCTAACCACTAGGCCGGTTGCTAGTCCACCGCTCTAACCACTAGGCCGGTTGCTAGTCCACCGCTCTAACCACTAGGCCGGTTGCTAGTCCACCGCTCTAACCACTAGGCCGGTTGCTAGTCCACCGCTCTAACCACTAGGCCGGTTGCTAGTCCACCGCTCTAACCACTAGGCCGGTTGCTAGTCCACCGCTCTAACCACTAGGC
>NC_034188.2:1209224-1231724 GCF_002021735.2 Oncorhynchus kisutch
TATCGACCTGTCTCTACATGTGTTGAATGATATCTACCTGTATTGAACATATCTACCCGTGTCTACCTGTATTGAATGATATCGACCTGTCTCTACATGTGTTGAATTACATCTAACTCTGTCTACCTGTATTGAATTATATCTATCTGTATTGAATGATATCTAACTCTGTCTACCTGTATTGAATGATATCTACCTATGTCTACCTGTATTGAATGATATCTACCTGTGTCGACCTGTATTGAACATATCTACCTCTGTCTACCTGTATTGAATGATATCTACCTGTATTGAATGATATCTAACGCTGTCTACCTGTATTGAATGATATCTACCTGTATTGAATGATATCTAACTCTGTCTACCTGTATTGAATGATATCTAACTCTGTCTACCTGTATTGAATGATTTCTAACTCTGTCTACCTGTATTGAATGATACCTACCTGTATTGAATGATATCTACCTCTGTCTACCTGTATTGAATGATATCTACCTGTATTGAATGATATCTACCTGTGTCTACCTGTATTGAATGATATCTACCTGTGTCTACCTGTATTGAATGATATCTACCTGTATTGAATGAGATCTACCTCTGTCTACCTGTATTGAATGATATCTACCTGTATTGAATGATATCTACCTGTATTGAATGATATCTACCTCTGTCTACCTGTATTGAATGATTTCTACCTGTATCGACATGTACGTAATGATATCGACATGTGTCTACCTGTATTGAATGATATCGACCTGTCTCTACATGTGTTGAATGATATCTACCTGTATTGAACATATCTACCCGTGTCTACCTGTATTGAATGATATCGACCTGTCTCTACGTGTGTTGAATTACATCTAACTCTGTCTACCTGTATTGAATGATATCTAACTCTGTCTACCTGTATTGAATGATATCTACCTATGTCTACCTGTATTGAATGATATCTACCTGTGTCGACCTGTATTGAACATATCTACCTCTGTCTACCTGTATTGAATGATATCTACCTGTATTGAATGATATCTACCTGTATTGAATGATATCTAACTCTGTCTACCTGTATTGAATGATATCTAACTCTGTCTACCTGTATTGAATGATTTCTAACTCTGTCTACCTGTATTGAATGATACCTACCTGTATTGAATGATATCTACCTCTGTCTACCTGTATTGAATGATATCTACCTGTATTGAATGATATCTACCTGTGTCTACCTGTATTGAATGATTTCTAACTCTGTCTACCTGTATTGAATGATACCTACCTGTATTGAATGATATCTACCTCTGTCTACCTGTATTGAATGATATCTACCTGTATTGAATGATATCTACCTGTGTCTACCTGTATTGAATGATATCTACCTGTGTCTACCTGTATTGAATGATATCTACCTGTATTGAATGATATCTAACTCTGTCTACCTGTATTGAATGATATCTAACTATGTCTACGTGTATTGAATGATATCTAACTCTGTCTACCTGTATTGAATGATATCTACCTCTGTCTACCTGTATTGAATGATATCTACCTGTATTGAATGATATCTACCTCTGTCTACCTGTATTGAATGATATCTACCTCTGTCTACCTGTATTGAATGATATCTACCTCTGTCTACCTGTATTGAATGATATCTACCTCTGTCTACCTGTATTGAATGATATCTACCTGTATTGAATGATATCTACCTCTGTCTACCTGTATTGAATGATATCTACCTCTGTCTACCTGTATTGAATGATATCTACCTGTATTGAATGATATCTACCTCTGTCTACCTGTATTGAATGATATCTACCTCTGTCTACCTGTATTGAATGATATCTACCTGTATTGAATGATATCTACCCGTGTCTACCTGTATTGAATGATATCGACCTGTCTCTACGTGTGTTGAATTACATCTAACTCTGTCTACCTGTATTGAATGATATCTAACTCTGTCTACCTGTATTGAATGATATCTACCTATGTCTACCTGTATTGAATGATATCTACCTGTGTCGACCTGTATTGAACATATCTACCTCTGTCTACCTGTATTGAATGATATCTACCTGTATTGAATGATATCTACCTGTATTGAATGATATCTAACTCTGTCTACCTGTATTGAATGATATCTAACTCTGTCTACCTGTATTGAATGATTTCTAACTCTGTCTACCTGTATTGAATGATACCTACCTGTATTGAATGATATCTACCTCTGTCTACCTGTATTGAATGATATCTACCTGTATTGAATGATATCTACCTGTGTCTACCTGTATTGAATGATTTCTAACTCTGTCTACCTGTATTGAATGATACCTACCTGTATTGAATGATATCTACCTCTGTCTACCTGTATTGAATGATATCTACCTGTATTGAATGATATCTACCTGTGTCTACCTGTATTGAATGATATCTACCTGTGTCTACCTGTATTGAATGATATCTACCTGTATTGAATGATATCTAACTCTGTCTACCTGTATTGAATGATATCTAACTATGTCTACGTGTATTGAATGATATCTAACTCTGTCTACCTGTATTGAATGATATCTACCTCTGTCTACCTGTATTGAATGATATCTACCTGTATTGAATGATATCTACCTCTGTCTACCTGTATTGAATGATATCTACCTCTGTCTACCTGTATTGAATGATATCTACCTCTGTCTACCTGTATTGAATGATATCTACCTCTGTCTACCTGTATTGAATGATATCTACCTGTATTGAATGATATCTACCTCTGTCTACCTGTATTGAATGATATCTACCTCTGTCTACCTGTATTGAATGATATCTACCTGTATTGAATGATATCTACCTGTGTCTACCTGTATTGAATGATATCTACCTCTGTCTACCTGTATTGAATGATATCTACCTCTGTCTACCTGTATTGAATGATATCTACCTGTATTGAATGATATCTACCTCTGTCTACCTGTATTGAATGATATCTACCTCTGTCTACCTGTATTGAATGATATCTACCTCTGTCTACCTGTATTGAATGATATCTACCTGTATTGAATGATATCTACCTCTGTCTACCTGTATTGAATGATATCTACCTCTGTCTACCTGTATTGAATGATATCTACCTCTGTCTACCTGTATTGAATGATATCTACCTCTGTCTACCTGTATTGAATGATATCTACCTCTGTCTACCTGTATTGAATGATATCTACCTGTATCGACATGTGTTTTTATTTGTTTATTTTATTTATTTTTACCTTTATTTTACTAGGCAAGTCAGTTAAGAACAAATTCTTATTTTCAATGACGGCCTAGGAACAGTGGGCTAACTGCCTGTTCAGGGCAGAACGACAGATTTGTCTAGCAACCTTTCAGTTACTAGTCCAACCACTAGGCTACCCTGTATTGAATGATATCTACCTGTATTTGAATTATATCTACCTTTGTCTACCTGTAATGAATGATACCTACCTGTATTGAATTATATCTATCTGTATCTATCTGTATTGAATGATAGCTACCTGTATTGAATTATATCTATCTGTATCTACCTGTATTGAATGATAGCCACCTGTATTGAATGATATCTATCTGTATCTCCCTGTATTTAATTATATCTACCTGTATTGACTGATGTCTACCTGTGTCTACCTGACTTCAGGTGAGGAGTATACCCAGTACAGTCTCCACAATGTGCACCTGCAGTACCCCTGGGTGATGGGCCTGGCCAAACACCCCCACATCCTACAGGTGGTACAGTCCATCCTGGGCTCTGATGTCATCCTGCTAGACTCACGCTTCATCTGCAAGTACCCAACAACCCCCACACCCCACCCCACAGCCACACAGGCAGGAAATGATGCCATCACTCTGACCAGTGAGGAGGAAGTGAGGTCATCAGAGAAGGACCAACAGAGTGAGACTGGACTGCCCTTCGTGGCCTGGCACCAGGATATGAGGTGAGTACATCACTAATACAGCTACATTACTATGACAATACTAATACTACTGTCAGTTACAAGTATCTCAAAAATAGTAAAATACTACTACAGTACTACTACCGCTACCAATACTGCTTGTAGTACTGTTACTACAACTACTACAGTAGTACTACAATATTACAACTACTACATCACTACTGCTACTACTACTACTACTACAACTACAATACTACAGCTACTACTACCACAATACTACTACAACATTACTACTACTACACCAGTCCTACTACTACAGTACAACTACTACTAATACAATACTACAGCTACTACTACCACAACACTTCTACAATACTGTCACGCCCTGGTCTAAGTATTTTGTGTTTATCTTCATTTATTTGGTCAGGCCAGGGTGTGGCATGGGTTTTTGTATGTGGTGTGTATGTATTGGGATTGTAGCTTAGTGGGGTGTTCTAGTTAAGTCTATGGCTGTCTGAAGTGGTTCTCAATCAGAGGCAGGTGTTTATCGTTGTCTCTGATTGGGAACCATATTTAGGCAGCCATATTCTTTGAGTGTTTCGTGGGTGATTGTCCTTAGTGTCCTTGTTCCTGTCTCTGTGTTAGTTTACACTAATATAGGCTCTTTCGGTTTTCGTTACATTCTTTGTTTTGTAGTGTTTAATATTGATTCGTGTTTTACGTTTGTTTATTAAACATGGATCGCACGCTGCATTTTGGTCCGACTCTCCTTCACCACAAAAGAACCGTTACAAATACTACTACTATCACAATACTACTCCTACTACTACAGTACTACTACTGCTACTACTACTACTACTACTACAACTATCACAACCCCACTACTACTGCTACTAATACTGCTTGTAGTACTGTCACTACAACTACTACAGTAGTACTACAATATTACTACTGCTACACCACTCCTACCACTACAGTACGTTTTGAGTAATAACAAGTATTTACTCAGCAGCTGTCTGATTCCTCCAGGTACTGGGGAATAGCTGGGGGTCCAGTCCTGTCTGTGTGGCTGGCTCTAGATGACTCACTGGCAGAAAACGGAGCCCTGAAGGTCATCCCAGGTACTGCAGCTCCCCTGACCACCTAAAACTCACCAAATCATTTAGTTTCCAGAAATGGCCAGTTCAGTTCTAATTGGTGCCACAACTAGATAAATAAATACTTAAATGGCTCCTCAAAATATTTATCTGCATTTAGCCAGGTCCAGTTAATGTTCTGAAAGCCTCTTTCTGTCATTCTAGCATGAAATGACTGTGCTAAGATGTCCTTTCATAGACAAACAGAAGACTAGAGTCTGTGTGGTTAGTAAAGTGTTTCCTCTCCTCTCCTCCTCTCTCCATCCCCTCTTCCCCCTCCTCCTCCAGGAAGCCACTGCTCTGGCATGCTGCCCCACCAACTCGCCTCCCGCCCCGGAAACATGCTGTCAGTCAACCAGGAGATCCCTGAGGAGCTGGTGCAAACGGATAGCGCTCTACTCTGCCCCCTGCTGGCTGGGCAGATGTCTGTAAGTCACACTGCCCCTCTACTGCGGGTTCTTGTCTTTTTAAGAACAACAAATGTCAGCAAACAGACATTCTGTATTACAGTGAGCTTCCCATCCCAAGTCCTACTGGACATTCTGTATTACAGTGAGCTTCCCATCCCAAGTCCTACTAGACATTCTGTATTACAGCGAGCTTCCCATCCCAAGTCCTACTGGGCATTCTGTATTACAGTGAGCTTCCCATCCCATGTCCTACTAGACATTCTGTATTACAGGGAGCTTCCCATCCCAGGTCCTACTAGACATTCTGTATTACAGGGAGCTCCCATCCCAAGTCCTACTAGACATTCTGTATTACAGGAAGCTTCCCATCCCAGGTCCTACTAGACATTCTGTATTACAGGAAGCTTCCCATCCCAAGTCCTACTGGGCATTCTGTATTACAGTGAGCTTCCCATCCCAAGTCCTACTGGGCATTCTGTATTACAGGAAGCTTCCCATCCCAAGTCCTACTGGGCATTCTGTATTACAGGGAAATACACTCTATTCTCTATTCTTCTACAACTACAGTGCCTTGCGAAAGTATTCGGCCCCTTGAACTGTGCGACCTTTTGCCACATTTCAGGCTTCAAACATAAAAATATAAAACTGTATTTTTTTGTGAAGAATCAACAACAAGTGGGACACAATCATGAAGTGGAACGACATTTATTGGATATTTCAAACTTTTTTAACAAATCAAAAACTGAAAAATTGGGCGTGCAAAATTATTCAGCCCCCTTAAGTTAATACTTTGTAGCGCCACCTTTTGCTGCGATTACAGCTGTAAGTCGCTTGGGGTATGTCTCTATCAGTTTTGCACATCGAGAGACTGACATTTTTTCCCATTCCTCCTTGCAAAACAGCTCGAGCTCAGTGAGGTTGGATGGAGAGCATTTGTGAACAGCAGTTTTCAGTTCTTTCCACAGATTCTCGATTCTCGAGTCTGGACTTTGACTTGGCCATTCTAACACCTGGATATGTTTATTTTTGAACCATTCCATTGTAGATTTTGCTTTATGTTTTGGATCATTGTCTTGTTGGAAGACAAATCTCCGTCCCAGTCTCAGGTCTTTTACAGACTCCATCAGGTTTTCTTCCAGAATGGTCCTGTATTTGGCTCCATCCATCTTCCCATCAATTTGAACCATCTTCCCTGTCCCTGCTGAAGAAAAGCAGGCCCAAACCATGATGCTGCCACCACCATGTTTGACAGTGGGGATGGTGTGTTCAGGGTGATGAGCTGTGTTGCTTTTACGCCAAACATAACGTCTTGCATTGTTGCCAAAAAGTTCAATTTTGGTTTCATCTGACCAGAGCACCTTCTTCCACATGTTTGGTGTGTCTCCCAGGTGGCTTGTGGCAAACTTTAAACAACACTTTTTATGGATATCTTTAAGAAATGGCTTTCTTCTTGCCACTCTTCCATAAAGGCCAGATTTGTGCAATATACGACTGATTGTTGTCCTATGGACAGAGTCTCCCACCTCAGCTGTAGATCTCTGCAGTTCATCCAGAGTGATCATGGGCCTCTTGGCTGCATCTCTGATCAGTATTCTCCTTGTATGAGCTGAAAGTTTAGAGGGACGGCCAGGTCTTGGTAGATTTGCAGTGGTCTGATACTCCTTCCATTTCAATATTATCGCTTGCACAGTGCTCCTTCGGATGTTTAAAGCTTGGGAAATCTTTTTGTATCCAAATCCGGCTTTAAACTTCTTCACAACAGTATCTCGGACCTGCCTGGTGTGTTCCTTGTTCTTCATGATGCTCTCTGCGCTTTTAACGGACCTCTGAGACCATCACAGTGCAGGTGCATTTATACGGAGACTTGATTACACACAGGTGGATTGTATTTATCATCATTAGTCATTTAGGTCAACATTGGATCATTCAGATATCCTCACTGAACTTCTGGAGAGAGTTTGCTGCACTGAAAGTAAAGGGGCTGAATAATTTTGCACGCCCAATTTTTCAGTTTTTTATTTGTTAAAAAGGTTGGAAATATCCAATAAATGTCGTTCCACTTCATGATTGTGTCCCACTTGTTGTTGATTCTTCACAAAAAAATACAGTTTTATATCTTTATGTTTGAAGCCTGAAATGTGGCAAAAGGTCGCAAAGTTTAAGGGGGCCGAATACTTTCGCAAGGCACTGTATATTGTGTTTCTCACCAATTGTGCTGTACAAACAATAAGAATTAAGGTGCCATTTGGGATTTTGATTTGATGTTGATGGTTAACCCAATCAGATCCATGATGGGTTCCTGGTCCACGCCAGTGACCCCAACACATCCCAGAAGAGACGCTGTGGCTTCGTGATACGATACGTCCCTACCTGTGCCTACCCTATACAGGTGAGAACTACTGTAGATATGTCTCTACCTGTATCTACCCTATAAAGGTGAGAACTACTGTAGATATGTCTCTACCTGTATCTACCCTTTACAGGTGAGAACTACTGTAGATATGTCTCTAACTGTGTCTACCCTATACAGTTGAGAACTACTGTAGATATGTCTCTACCTGTGTCTACCCTATGTTTCTCTCAATCTCTCTCTCTCTCTCTCTGCAGGACCCAGACCGTCCCAGGCGTTTCCATGCTACAGTGATGGCTAGTGGATCAGACCAGTTCAGTCACTTCTCCACCTTGCTGTGATGAGCCTTACAGCACAACTGCAACCATATCCATAGAGATACCATTACCGTATTACTGTCTGATACTTAGAGGAACCTAATGATACTGTACTCACCTTGATGACTTACTGCTGTGTTCACCTTGATGACTTACTGCTGTGTTCACCTTGATGACTTACTGCTGTGTTCACCTTGATGACTTACTGCTGTGTTCACCTTGATGACTTACTGCTGTGTTCACCTTGATGATATCGGATGAACGGTTTAAAAATCATAGCCCCCCATATTAGGAGACCAAATGTACTGGGACAAATTCACTTCTATGTATTAAAGTAGTCAAAAGTTTAGTATTTGGTCCCATGTTCATAGCACGCATTAACTATATCAATCTTGTGACTCTACAAATGTGTTGGATGCATTTGTTGACTGTTTTGGTTGAGTTTCTGATTATTTTGTGCCCAATAGAAATGTTAAATAATGTAGGATTAGAATCGACTATGTTTCTAAACACTGCTACATTAACGTGGATGTTATCATGATTATGGATAATCCTGAATGAATCTTGATTAATGATGAGTGAGAACCTTACAGACAAAAACATCATACTCTCCAAAAATGCTAACCTCCCCTGTTATTGTAATGGTGAGAGTTTAGCATGTCTTGGGGGTATGATATAAAATGCTAACCTTCCCTGTTATTGTAATGGTGAGAGGTTAGCATGTCTTGGGGGTATGATATAAAATGCTAACCTCTGTTTTCGGGGTATGATGTGTGCATATAACTTTTTTTACTTTCTCCCTCGTCATTATTCATTCAGGACTATATGTCGTAATGGTAACGTCCATGTAGAAGTGTTTCGAACAGTACAGCGTGTGTCACTGTCCCAATACCGGTGGGACAGTATCTGGGTTGGACTGGGTCGGGCTGGGTTGGACTGGGTTGGACTGGAGTCCATCTCCTGTTTCTGTAGAGTGGACCAGAACGGCCCGTAGGGCAGGAGTCCATCTCCTGTTTCTGTAGAGTGAACCAGAACGGCCCGTAGGGCAGGAGTCCATCTCCTGTTTCTGTAGAGGGAACCAGAACGGCCCGTAGGGCAGGAGTCCATCTCCTGTTTCTGTAGAGGGAACCAGAACGGCCCGTAGGGCAGGAGTCCATCTCCTGTTTCTGTAGAGTGAACCAGAACGGCCCATAGGGCAGGAGTCCATCTCCTGTTTCTGTAGAGTGAACCAGAACGGCCCGTAGGGCAGGAGTCCATCTCCTGTTTCTGTAGAGTGAACCAGAACGGCCCGTAGGGCAGGAGTCCATCTCCTGTTTCTGTAGAGTGAACAAAAAGGCAAGCCACTCTGAAGGTGACCTGAGCTGACCTGTTATTTTAGTGCATTGATAATGATAATAATTACATGTTTAAAATGTGAATGGAGGCCAAATTAAATGCTGAATGAACATGTAAGCTAATGTATCTGGGACTTCATGCTATATTACCTCTTCATGTGTCTTATTGTGATTTACGTGTTGAATAAACCATCTCACTATACACTGGCATCTTTCTCTGTGGAACTTGGTGGGTCTTACTTTGTAAGTCACAGCAAACTATGTTTCATTTGTTTAAAAAATCTGGGATTGGGATTTTAACCAGTTGAATGAAAGGGCAAAATGTAGATTTTTTTTTCTTACCCAAACATCATTATTTTTCATGAGGAGGCTACAAACAATAACGGGTCATGCTGCTTAGCATTAGAAAGGTCTGGAAATCCCCTTCCTGGTGCTGATGCTTTTACACTTTGTCAGTGTTAGGGCATTAACACTTCATGTAGTAGTTTTAACACCAGGAAGTGTTTATTGTTTACCCCAATGGAGTTCTACAATAACACCTCATATAGTAGTTTTAACACCAGGAAGTGTTTATTGTTTACCCCAATGGAGTTCTACAATAACACCTCATGTAGTAGTTTTAACACCAGGAAGTGTTTATTGTTTACCCCAATGGAGTTCTACAATAACACCTCATGTAGTAGTTTTAACACCAGGAAGTGTTTATTGTTTACCCCAATGGAGTTCTACAATAACACCTCATATAGTAGTTTTAAACACTACAACAATAGGTCCGTATTTCTTGACAAGGTCAATGTTGAGTTAAGGACATTACAAACTACACTCACAAGTCTTTGTTGCTACATGCTCTTATGTAAACATTTAAGACATCAGAACCGGCAGCAGACATTATAACATGTAAATTAGCGCAAGCATAGACCAGTTAAACTGATACAACACTGCCTCTCACGGGTGGCCAAAAATAACAATTTCAAAGCCATGCCCCCGATAAGGCACACCTCGAGTATAATTTCCCGGTGTGCATTGCCTTTTCCAGTGAATTGTAAAGTTACCACTGATCTGTATGTGTCAGTGACAGTGATAGAGACATGTATGTTGAATTTGCTCATTTTCAGTCCTGTGGACTTCACCAAGGGAGTTACTAATGTAGGCAAATGTTATCAATAAAATGTAACCGTTAATGATAATACATCACATACACTGAGTGTAAAAAATATTAAGAACACCTACTCTTTCCATGACAAATCACATCAAATCAATTCACATTTTATTTATTACATACACATGGTTAGTGCTAAATACGACTACTAGAATCCTGACTAGAACCAAAACATTTGATCATATTACTCCAGTGCTAGCCTCCATACACTGGCTTCCTGTCAAGGCTAGGGCTGATTTCAAGGTTATACTGCTAACCTACAAAGCAGTACATGGGCTTGCTCCTACCTATCTTTCCGATTTGGTCCTGCCGTACATACCTACACGTACGCTACGGTCACAAGACGCAGGCCTCCTAATTGTCCCTAGGATTTCTAAGAAAACAGCTGGAGGCAGGGCTTTCTCCTACAGAGCTCCATTTTTATGGAATGGTCTGCCTACCCATGTGAGAGACGCAGACTCGGTCTCAACCTTTAAGTCTTTACTGAAGACTCATCTCTATATCTCTATATCTCTATATGATTGAGTGTAGTCTGGCCCAGGAGTGTAAAGGTGAACGAAAAGGCTCTGGAGCAACGAACCGCCCTTGCTGTCTCTGCGTGGCCGGTTCCCCTCTTTCCACTGGGATTCTCTGCCTCTAACCCTATTACAGGGGCTCACTGGCTTACTAGGGCTCTTTCATACTGTCCCTAGGAGGGGTGCGTCACTTGAGTGGGTTGAGTCACTGATGTGATCTTCCTGTCTGGGTTGGCGTCCCCCCTTGGGTTGTGCCGTGGCGGAGGTCTTTGTGGGCTATACTCGGCCTTGTCTCAGGATGGTAAATTGGTGGTTGAAGATATCCCTCTAGTGGTGTGGGGGCTGTGCTTTGGCAAAGTGGGTGGGGTTATATCATGCCTGTTTGGCCCTGTCCGGGGGTGTCCTCGGATGGGGCCACAGTGTCTCCTGACCCCTCCTGTCTCAGCCTCCAGTATTTATGCTGCAGTAGTTTTTGTGTCGGGGGGCTAGGGTCAGGCTAGGGTCAGTTTGTTATTTCTGGAGTACTTCTCCTGTCCTATCCGGTGTCCTGTGTGAATTTAAGTATGCTCTCTCAAATTCTCTCTTTCTCTCTTTCTTTCTCTCTCTCGGAGGACCTGAGCCCTAGGACCATGCCTCAGGACTACCTGACATGATGACTCCTTGATGTCCCCAGTCCACCTGGCTGTGCTGCTGCTCCAGTTTCAACTGCTCTGCCTGTGATTATTATTTGATTATAATTATTTGACCATGTTGGTCATTTATGAACATTTGAACATCTTTGCCATGTTCTGTTATAACCTCCACCCGGCACAGCCAGAAGAGGACTGGCCACCCCACATAGCCTGGTTCCTCTCTAGGTTTTTTCCTAGGTTTTGGCCTTTCTAGGGAGTTTTTCCTAGCCACCGTGCTTCTACACCTGCATTGCTTGCTGTATGGGGTTTTAGGCTGGATTTCTGTACAGCACTTTGAAATATCAGCGGATGTACGAAGGGCTATATAAATACATTTGATTTGATTTGACCCCAGACTGACCCCAGACTGGATGCGTTGTATAAACCGAGAGCAACTGGCGGCAAAAGAGCTGAGCACAGAACTCAGATCTACTGCAGCAGGTAACTTTGATTGTAAACTACATCAAACCACATCCAGTGTGCTCACACCTGCTGGCAAAACTATGTGGAGATCTGAGATCAGAGTACTGGCAATTTTAGCATGTATATCTAGCTCCCCCCCCCCAAAAAAAATGTGGGATGCATGCCAGCAAAGCCTCTACACCACACAACACTAAACAATACATGAATTGCACTATAACGGTGACCAACGGTGCCCACAAACTGTTAGGGCCAACACCTTACCACTGTTACACCTGGTTATCAGCAGAGTCCCAACAGCAGAGTCCCAACACCTTACCACTGTTACACCTGGTTATCAACAGAGTCCCAACACCTTACCACTGTTACACCTGGTTATCAACAGAGTCCCAACACCTTACCACTGTTACACCTGGTTATCAACAGAGTCCCAACACCTTACCACTGTTACACCTGGTTATCAGCAGAGTCCCAACAGCAGAGTCCCAACACCTTACCACTGTTACACATGGTTATCAGCAGTCCCAAAACCTTACCACTGTTACACCTGGTTATCAGCAGAGTCCCAACACCTTACCACTGTTACACCTGGTTATCAACAGAGTCCCAACAGCAGAGTCCCAACACCTTACCACTGTTACACCTGGTTATCAACAGAGTCCCAACAGCAGAGTCCCAACACCTTACCACTCTTACACCTGGTTATCAACAGAGTCCCAACACCTTACCACTCTTACACCTGGTTATCAATAGAGTCCCAACACCTTACCACTGTTATACCTGGTTATCAACAGAGTCCCAACACCTTACCACTGTTATACCTGGTTATCAACAGAGTCCCAACACCTTACCACTGTTATACCTGGTTATCAACAGAGTCCCAACACCTTACCACTGTTACACCTGGTTAGCAACAGAGTCCCAACACCTTACCACTGTTACACCTGGTTATCAGCAGAGTCCCAACACCTTACCACTGTTACACCTGGTTATCAGCAGAGTCCCAACACCTTACCAATCTTACACCTGGTTATCAGCAGAGTCCCAACACCTTACCACTGTTACACCTGGTTATCAGCAGAGTCCCAACACCTTACCTCTCTTACACCTGGTTATCAGCAGAGTCCCAACACCTTATCACTGTTACACCTGGTTATCAGCAGAGTCCCAACACCTTACCACTGTTACACCTGGTTATCAGCAGAGTCCCAACACCTTACCTCTCTTACACCTGGTTATCAGCAGAGTCCCAACACCTTACCACTGTTATACCTGGTTATCAGCAGAGTCCCAACACCTTACCACTGTTACACCTGGTTATCAGCAGAGTCCCAACACCTTACCACTGTTACACCTGGTTATCAGCAGAGTCCCAACACCTTACCACTGTTACACCTGGTTATCAGCAGAGTCCCAACACCTTATCACTGTTACACCTGGTTATCAGCAGAGTCCCAACACCTTATCACTGTTACACCTGGCTTTCAGCAGAGCCTGTGGTGGTTTATTTCTGTATTATAAAATTCAGAGAGACAAACTTATCTCACTTGTCAGAGTTATACCTCAACTACATCTTTAATAATAAGAGCTTTGCAATAGCAATCACTTTCAATGATTCACCATTTTCTAATGATCAGTTGAGAGTGGCAACACAATTTATTTATTTTTAATTTTTAATTTATTTCACCTTTATTTAACCAGGTAGGCAAGTTGAGAACAAGTTCTCATATACAATTGCGACCTGGCCAAGATAAAGCAATGCAGTTAGACACATTCAACGACAATGGCTCCTGAGATCTTTTATAGCAAAGATCCACCCCCCTAGTCGACATAACAAACCACAGATATTAGGAACAGTTCACAAAGTGAGACTTTATAAATTAGAAAGGAGTATCCCATAGCCAGATAGCATTCGCTATAAATTATCGTTCAGTTTGGCCCCTAAGACGAGGTTCCGATCTCATTCCTGTTACTCCTCGTACAAAAACACCAACTCATCCAATGGCATAAAACAATTGTCAACTCCAGACACTACCACACACTTCCCCCAAGGCCAAAGGAGGGAGTGACTGTCGCACAAACATTGTGGAAACCAGTAATTGGTTCCCCATTAATCACACCACCCCTTCACATGGTTTAAGAATAGGTACAAACACATTCACACATGAAGACAATGTTCCCTCCTGCCCTCTTCCCTTTCTGATATTCTGCATAGCACCAGGGACATGTGAAAGACAAGCCTGACCTCTCCCCTCGCTGGGCCCCAGGTGACTGAGCCCCAGGTGACTGAGCCCCCAGTTGACTGAGCCCCAGGTGACTGAGCCCCCAGGTGAATGAGCCCCCAGGTGAATGAGCCCCAGGTGACTGAGCCCCAGGCGACTGAGCCCCCAGGTGACTGAGCCCCAGGTGACTAGGCCCCAGGTGACTGAGCCCCAGATGACTGAGCCCCATTGACTGAGCCCCAGGTGACTGAACCCCAGGTGACTGAGCCCCAGGTGACTGAGCCCAAGGTGACTGAGCCCCCAGGTGACTGAACCCCAGGTGACTGAGCCCCAGGTGACTGAGCCCCAGGTGACTGAACCCCAGGTGACTGAGCCCCAGGTGACTGAACCCCAGGTGACTGAGCCCCAGGTGACTGAGCCCCCAGGTGACTGAGCCCCAGGTGACTGAGCCCCAGGTGACTGAACCCCAGGTGACTGAGCCCCAGGTGACTGAGCCCCAGGTGACTGAGCCCCCAGGTGACTGAGCCCCAGGTGACTGAGCCCCAGGTGACTGAGCCCCCAGGTGACTGATCCCCAGTGGAGGGAAGAAATGCAACTGCCAACACCAGAGACCGAAGGTATAGATTCTAATAATAAGTCTATGACATAAGCATATTATGCAGATAAGACATCTTAATTATCTATGTTACCCAACTCATTCTGATTCATCCACCACAAGCCTTGTCTGGCAGCCAGACACTTCAGTCATTTACTGCCTTTTAAAAAAACATAGCAGATATGGCTGACTTGTTTCAACAAATGTGGTTTCTACTGATAATTGAGATGTACAAACTATGACACAAGGCTACGACAAGCGGATAAGAGGCAATCCGAAATTTCGATTAAGACATTAATGAGCGAGCGATGACGGACGTAGTCAATATAACTATTTGTTCAGCACTTTGAAATGTACAGCGTCAGCACAAAGGGCAAGAAGGTAGAAGACATCAATATATCACGCAAAGCAGCCACAACTGTCATTAAGAGTGTCCACGATTGAGTCTTTGAATGAAGAGACTTGAGATAAAACTGTCCAGTTTGAGTGTGCAGCGAACTAGCTGCAGTGAACTGAAAAGACGAGCAACCCAGGGTTATTAACTCCAAGACTGGGGGTTATTTTACAGAGTGAATTTAATTCCTGAATCAACACTATAAATGTTACACTGAAAATTCAACACGGGGCAATTTGCTGTGTAGAGAGAAAAGTGCATAAAAGTGAATTCCATTCCATTTACCCGCTTAACTCGGGTGGGAATTCCCCACTATGTGCCAACAGGATGTACTCTGTCAATCTAACCTGTATGCTAAATGCACGGAGAAAGAACGAGCTGTTCATAACCCCGTATGACAATGATATACCATATAAAAACCTAGTGGTCAGCTGAAAAAACTAATCAAATGAAAAGTCGTTCATTCCAGAATTTGGTTTTACTTTTATTACGATGTTGATAAAAACACAAGTCATCCCACAGTCAGACAGATGAAGCAACAGAAACACTATCTTCTTCTGGTTCTTCTGTGTGTCCATTACATTCCGATCAGGAGGGTCTCCAGGTAAACAAACAACAACAACAACAACAACAACAAACATGATTGTGAGGTCACTTCCCAAATGGCTCCCGATTCCCGTCTTTTGAGAAGATCACACCAGCACTATAAAGGGAACAGGGTGTCTTTGAGAAGATCACATCAGCACTATAAAGGGAGCAGAGTGTCTTTTGGGAATATCACATCAGCACTATAAAGGGAACAGGGTGTGTTTTGAGAAGATCACATCAGCACTATAAAGGGAACAAGGTGCCTTTTGGGAAGGTCACATCAGCACTATAAAGGGAACAGGGTGCCTTTTGAGAAGCACAGCTAATCAGTATTCTGAATCTCAGACATGTCCTAGGACAGTTTGAGCAGTTCTGTAACCATGACGCCCACCCCGTCAAACACCTCATGTATGGGAGCGTTACACATGAAGGCGGAGGAGGTGACCAGCTTGTTCTTCACATCGATGTGGACCTCCCCCACTTTCTTATTCACGTGTTTACAGCCCAGCTCCTTCATGGAAGTTGCCGTCTGGGCATGGGGCCATCTAGTGGCAGGAGGGAGAAGAAAAGCAGCAGGGTTAAAAACATACTGCTCTGTTCTGTTAAAACATATCAGCACACACACACACACAAACACACACACCTGAGACATTGTAACTCACCTCTCACACACCTTGTCCTGTCCCACGGTGATCTCACATCCCGGCAGGGCCTTAGCAGCTAGGACAGGGGAGATGCAGCACATAGCCAGGGGCTTGCCTGCAGCATGGAACCCCTTAATCAGCTTCTCTACCTGGGGTTGAACCGTGAACTCCTTCCCCTTCACAGCCCAGTCAGACAGATTTTTAGCCACGCCAAAACCACCTGCAAAACACAACACAGTTCAGTTGAGTGGAGCACCGCGGAGACCAGTGGTTTTGTCTTGTTTGGGGTTGGTGGGAGTAGAATGATTGAAATGAAGTCATAGTGAAAGAGTGATGATATAGTAACAGAGATATAGCATAAAGGAGAGATGATATAGTAACAGAGATATAGAATAAAGGAGAGATGATATAGTAACAGATATAGAATAAAGGAGAGATGATATAGTAACAGAGATATAGAATAAAGGAGAGATGATATAGTAACAGATATAGATTAAAGGACAGATGATATAGTAACAGAGATATAGAATAAAGGAGAGATGATATAGTAACAGATATAGATTAAAGGACAGATGATATAGTAACAGAGATATAGATTAAAGGAGAGATGATATAGTAACAGAGATATAGAATAAAGGAGAGATGATATAGTAACAGATATAGAATAAAGGAGAGATGATATAGTAACAGATATAGAATAAAGGAGAGATGATATAGTAACAGAGATATAGCATAAAGAAGAGATGATATAGTAACAGATATAGAATAAAGGAGAGATGATATAGTAACAGATATAGAATAAAGGAGAGATGATATAGTAACAGAGATATAGAATAAAGGAGAGATGATATAGTAACAGATATAGAATAAAGGAGAGATTATAATAGTAACAGAGATATAGCATAAAGGAGAGATGATATAGTAACCGAGATATAGAATAAAGGAGAGATGATATAGTAACAGATATAGAATAAAGGAGAGATGATGTAGTAACAGAGATATAGCATAAAGATGATATAGTAACAGAGATATGGAATAAAGGAGAGATGATATAGTAACAGAGATATAGAATAAAGGAGAGATGATAGAGTAACAGATATAGAATAAAGGAGAGATGATATAGTAACAGATATAGAATAAAGGAGAGATTATATAGTAACAGATATAGAATAAAGGAGAGATGATATAGTAACAGAGATATAGAATAAAGGAGAGATGATATAGTAACAGATATAGAATAAAGGTGAGATGATATAGTAACAGAGATATAGCATAAAGGAGAGATGATATAGTAACAGAGATATGGAATAAAGGAGAGATGATATAGTAACAGAGATATAGAATAAGGAGAGATGATATAGTAACAGAGATATAGAATAAAGGAGAGATGATATAGTAACAGAGATATAGCATAAAGGAGAGATGATATAGTAACAGAGATATAGAATAAAGGAGAGATGATATAGTAACAGAGATATAGCATAAAGGAGAGATGATATAGTAACAGAGATATAGAATAAAGGAGATATGATATAGTAACAGAGATATAGCATAAAGGAGAGATGATATAGTAACAGAGATATAGCATAAAGGAGAGATGATATAGTAACAGAGATATAGAATAAAGGAGAGATGATATAGTAACAGATATAGAATAAAGGAGAGATGATATAGTAACAGAGATATGGTATAAAGGAGAGATGATATAGTAACAGATATAGAATAAAGGAGAGATGATATAGTAACAGAGATATAGAATAAAGGAGAGATGATATAGTAACAGAGATATAGAATAAAGGAGAGATGATATAGTAACAGATATAGATTAAAGGAGAGATGATATAGTAACAGATATAGAATAAAGGAGAGATGATATAGTAACAGAGATATAGAATAAAGGAGAGATGATATAGTAACAGATATAGAATAAAGGAGAGATGATATAGTAACAGAGATATAGCATAAAGGAGAGATGATATAGTAACAGAGATATGGAATAAAGGAGAGATGATATAGTAACAGAGATATAGAATAAAGGAGAGATGATATAGTAACAGAGATATAGAATAAAGGAGAGATGATATAGTAACAGAGATATAGCATAAAGGAGAGATGATATAGTAACAGAGATATAGCATAAAGGAGAGATGATATAGTAACAGAGATATAGCATAAAGGAGAGATGATATAGTAACAGATATAGAATAAAGGAGAGATGATATAGTAACAGAGATATGGTATAAAGGAGAGATGATATAGTAACAGATATAGAATAAAGGAGAGATGATATAGTAACAGAGATATAGTATAAAGGAGAGATGATATAGTAACAGAGATATAGAATAAAGGAGAGATGATATAGTAACAGATATAGAAAAAAGGAGAGATGATATAGTAACAGATATAGAATAAAGGAGAGATGATATAGTAACAGAGATATAGAATAAAGGAGAGATGATATAGTAACAGATATAGAATAAAGGAGAGATGATATAGTAACAGATATAGAATAAAGGAGAGATGATATAGTAACAGAGATATAGCATAAAGGAGAGATGATATAGTAACAGAGATATAGAATAAAGGAGAGATGACATAGTAACAGAGATATAGAATAAAGGAGAGATGATATAGTAACAGAGATATAGCATAAAGGAGAGATGATATAGTAACAGAGATATAGAATAAAGGAGAGATGATATAGTAACAGAGATATAGCATAAAGGAGAGATGATATAGTAACAGAGATATAGCATAAAGGAGAGATGATATAGTAACAGATATAGAATAAAGGAGAGATGATATAGTAACAGATATAGAATAAAGGAGAGATGATATAGTAACAGAGATATGGTATAAAGGAGAGATGATATAGTAACAGATATAGAATAAAGGAGAGATGATATAGTAACAGAGATATAGTATAAAGGAGAGATGATATAGTAACAGAGATATAGAATAAAGGAGAGATGATATAGTAACAGATATAGAAAAAAGGAGAGATGATATAGTAACAGATATAGAATAAAGGAGAGATGATATAGTAACAGAGATATAGAATAAAGGAGAGATGATATAGTAACAGATATAGAATAAAGGAGAGATGATATAGTAACAGATATAGAATAAAGGAGAGATGATATAGTAACAGAGATATAGCATAAAGGAGAGATGATATAGTAACAGAGATATAGAATAAAGGAGAGATGACATAGTAACAGAGATATAGAATAAAGGAGAGATGATATAGTAACAGAGATATAGCATAAAGGAGAGATGATATAGTAACAGAGATATAGAATAAAGGAGAGATGATATAGTAACAGAGATATAGCATAAAGGAGAGATGATATAGTAACAGAGATATAGCATAAAGGAGAGATGATATAGTAACAGATATAGAATAAAGGAGAGATGATATAGTAACAGAGATATAGAATAAAGGAGAGATGATATAGTAACAGAGATATAGAATAAAGGAGAGATGATATAGTAACAGAGATATAGAATAAAGGAGAGATGATATAGTAACAGAGATATAGAATAAAGGAGAGATGATATAGTAACAGAGATATAGCATAAAGGAGAGATGATATAGTGTTTACTGATAAAAGATAAAGACAGGACTGTGTTAGTCAGTACCAGTATCATATTATCAATATGCTGGTGCTAGATGAAGGAGTAATGCTCACCTGGGATAACGAGGGCGTCGAAGGCGGTGATCTCTAGCTTGGCAAGGTCAGACACATCGCCGCGGGCGATTCGAGCACTCTCCTCCAGGACGTTGCGTTTCTCAGCTGTGGGTTTCCCCTCACAGTGGTTCACTACATGCATTTGGTCCACGTTGGGGGCAAACATCTGGACCTGGGAGAGGGAAGGGGAGAGGAAGGGGAGGAGAAGAGAGGAAGAGTGAGGAGGGGGAGGAGGGGGGAGGGGAAGAGGGGGAGGAGAGGGGGAAGAGAAGAGAAGAGAGGAGAGGATGGGGAGGCAGAGGAGGGTGGAGGAGAGGAGAGGAGTGAAGAGGAGGCGGATGAGGGGTTAAGAGAGGAGGTGAGAGGAAGGAGGAGGGAGAGGAGAGGATGGGGAGGCGGAGGAGGGTGGAGGAGAGGAGTGAAGAGGAGGCGGAGGAGGGGTTAGGAGAGGAGGTGAGAGGAGGGGAGAGGAGGGGGAGGAGAGGGGGAGGAGAAGAGGGGAGGAGTGAGGAGGGGGGAGGAGAAGGGAGGAGAGGAGAGGATGGGGAGGTGGAGGACAGGAGAGGAGAGGAGAGGAGAGGAGGGGAGAGGAGAGGGGGAAGAGAAGAGAGGAGAGGAGAGGAGGGGGAGGAGGGGAGGAGAGGGGGAGGAGAGGGGGAGAAGAAGAGGGGAGGAGTGAGGAGGGGTAGGAGGGTAGAGACTATTATCTTCTATTAGCCCCAGCCCTAATGTTGACCACCCTTACCTTAGCCCCAGCCCTAACCCTAATGTAGACCACCCTTACCTTAGCCCCTAACCCTAATGTAGACCACCCTTACCTTAGCCCCTAACCCTACTGTAGACCACCCTTACCTTAGGCCCTAACCCTAATGTAGACCACCATTACCTTAGCCCCAGCCCTAACCCTAATGTAGACCACCCTTACCTTAGCCCCAGCCATAACCCTAATGTAGACCACCCTTACCTTAGCCCCAGCCATAACCCTAATGTAGACCACCCTTACCTTAGCCCCAGCCCTAACCCTAATGTAGACCACCCTTACCTTAGCCCCAGCCATAACCCTAATGTAGACCACCCTTGCCTTAGCCCCAGCCATAACCCTAATGTAGACCACCCTTACCTTAGCCCCAGCCATAACCCTAATCTAGACCACCCTTACCAAAGCCCTTAACCCTAATGTAGACCACCCTTACCTTAGCCCCTAACCCTACTGTAGACCACCCTTACCTTAGGCCCTAACCCTAATGTAGACCACCATTACCTTAGCCCCAGCCCTAACCCCAATGTAGACCACCCTTACCTTAGCCCCAGCCATAACCCTAATGTAGACCACCCTTACCTTAGCCCCAGCCATAACCCTAATGTAGACCACCCTTACCTTAGCCCCAGCCCTAACCCTAATGTAGACCACCCTTACCTTAGCCCCAGCCATAACCCTAATGTAGACCACCCTTGCCTTAGCCCCAGCCATAACCCTAATGTAGACCACCCTTACCTTAGCCCCAGCCATAACCCTAATCTAGACCACCCTTACCAAAGCCCTTAACCCTAATTTAGACCACCCTTACCTTAGTCCCTAACCCTAATGTAGACCACCCTTACCTTAGCCCCTAACCCTAATGTAGACCACCCTTACCTTTGCTCCAGTCGTAACCATAATGTAGACCACCCTTACCTTAGCCCCTAACCCTAATGTAGACCACCCTTACCTTAGCCTCTAACCCTAACGTAGACCACCCTTACCTTAGGCCCTAACCCTAATGTAGACCACCCTTACCTTAGCTCCAGCCCCAATGTTGACCACCCTTACCTTAGCCCCTAACCCTAATGTAGACCATCCTTACCTTAGCCCCTAACTCTAATGTAGACCACCCTTACCTTAGCCCCTAACCCTAATGTAGACCATCCTTACCTTAGCCCCTAACCCTAATGTAGACCACCCTTACCTTAGCCCCTAACCCTAATGTTGACCACCCTTACCTTAGCCCCAGCCCTAACCCTAATGTAGACCACCCTTACCTTAGCTCCTAACCCTAATGTAGACTACCTTTACCTTAGCCCCTAACCCTACTGTAGACCACCCTTACCTTAGCTCCAGTCGTAACCATAATGTAGACCACCCTTACCTTAGCCCCT